>NW_026557987.1:7961770-7993117 GCF_026930045.1 Uloborus diversus | reverse complement strand
CAATTATCTGTTTTGATTTGAGTCTCAACAGGATTATATACACAAATATTGTGCTGTTCTTTTGTACGTTTTTAAAATCCGGCAAACATTCCCCGATTTTTGACGGTTTATACTAGGTTTATCCCAGTTTTTGCAGCCGGAAGTGAAAAAATACCATTTTTCTGGCAAAATGACGAACCCTATTTATTGTATAACTTTTAATTACTTCATATTTGTTAAAAATGACTTGTGTTTGTAATTTGTTTTTCGTCACATTCATTTATCTTTTCTTGAGTTGAAATTTCTAGTGGACGCTGGTTTATTGAATTGGTGGTTAAATTGGGTAAAAAACTGGCAAAAACAGCATGTTTGATGGATACCACTTCTGAATTGTCTCTTCTCCTTTTAGTATTTCAAAGAGAATCTCTGCGATCCCTCCAAGTTCCTGAACGACGTCAAGTGAGTTCATTTCCATTACGATATGCATTTAAATTAATCTTGCATATTGAATTTTGCTTGTGTCATTGATTGAAATGTATTGTTACAAATTCTGTAAATAGTAAATTATTGTAATAACGTAACCTGTAAATAGTTTCCCGTAATGAATATACAGCCCCTGTACATTCGGCTGAAGTATACAAACCCCCTATTTTTTTTTTCATTGATAAAATTTGTGAATGAAATCAGATAACAGTCTACGAATTTCGAGAAGGATTTCGAATGTTGTGGAAACTTTTCGATTTTTATAAAAGCGTGATAAAAAGTTTAGTTTATTGCGAGGCATTTCGCTGTGTTGTTTTTCGTATATCGATGTAAATATGTGTGTAGCCATCGAGTTTACGGTTTGTGTGATATTTGCTTGATTGCTGATGATTCATTTAGCAGTTGTTGACGCTCTTCCCTGTACATAGTGTAAATAAATTTCCTGTGTTTTTAATCAAGAACTGTGTTGTCCTTTCAAGAAAGTTGGAAGTCACGCCGGATCCGTTACAGTATTTTAATTATCCTTTCTTATTTAAATTTCCTTTTATTTTTAACCCAACACACAAAAGAAGGGGGGGGGGGTTATGAGATTCACGTGTCTGTTAGGTTTGTGCGTCTGTCCGTGTATCTTTCTGTGGAACTCTACCGGCTAAACGGACGGATTGATTTTGAAAAACCTTTTCTTTTGTTCGAAAGGAGGAGAGTTGATCGAGATCTCGGCAATCGTTCGGAAACGGAAACACAGTTCTTTTTTTTTTTTTTGTCTGAAATTTTGTTTGTCACAAGTATCCAGGGCCATCTAAAGAGCTGAATGCGCCTGGATCAAAAGTTTCCTGGTAGCCCCCCTCCCCCCCTAAATATACAGAAAAATCAAGTTATAACATACGTGTGAATGTGTCAACAACAAAACAATCAGAGGACTATGGATAGCACAAAATTAAAACAGTTTAAAATTTTTATTGTACATTAATACGCCAAAAACTTTTCAAAAAATGAAAATGTTAAAAATCCAAATATTTTACCTTGTTAATATTTATCTAATTAATATTTATCCAATTGATATTTATCTAATTTTCTCTTGTTACTCCACAACATAAAAACCAAGCAATTAAAACTGAATCAGTGACTCATGCTGATCAAACTAAAAACAGAAATAAATAATTTGTTGATTATAAATGTTTTTATTGAAGAGGGAAACCATCCAAATACTCAACAACATAGAAAATGGCTTAGAATTGCATTTTTAGAGCTTTAATTTCGATAAAACACTGGCCCAATTATTACAGAATATGGCCTTACAATTGTATTCTTAAGACTTCAGTTTTGGGAAAATATTCGGGCAAGGGTCCCCGTACCACCTTTCTTTGATATCACAAGCAATGGGCTTTTTAAACAACTCTTACAAAACATTTAAGTGGAATAGCCCCTGAATATGAAACATTGCTTAAGTTTTTCGAACCATAATTTTGTAAAATTTTCCGGGGAGGAGCTTCGGATCCTCCTTCCCCTAAATCTTCAAAGTTTGTCCACAGTTGCAGGGGGGAAGAGGAATTGATTTCAATCTATTTAAAAAAAAAAAAAAATCGATCATGGACAGTCCTTTCCCCTAACGTCAATAAACATGGCCTATAATCGTGTTTTTAAGTCTTCAATTTCTAGAAATTTCTACTGAGACCCCCATACTAAAGTTTTCTTTTTTTTTTCAATGTGCCCCCGTAAATTTTTTTTCTGGTTATGGCATTGCATGCAGGGGAAGTATTAAAAGAAATTTGATGGGAACAAAGCAAAGGAGAAAAGCCTTTTGTTTGATTCTAAACAGTTATATTCTCAGAATTTGTATCTGCTTCAACGTTCCAGACTAAACGAATGTTTTGGAGACTGGGAGATAAGAATATTTTCGTACAATAGGAAAAAGTTGAGAATCGTAACAATGATTCTCTATTTTGTGACTGTGCATCTACGTATTTTCCTGCGTATTAGCCGAGAGCTTATGATCTGCAGATCCTAAAATCGGCCGGAAGGGAAAAAAAGCTTCGTATAACCTGCGAATAATACGTTGTTAAAAAAAAGTCTGGATTTAAGATACTAATTGAGCAACTAAACTAAAAATGTGAAAAAGTAATTACTTTGAAGGTATAATCAAAATTAATCTGTAGTATAATCTAAAAAAATAATGATTTCTTCTTGAAATCTTGATTAATGTACGCTAATTACTAGAAAAACAAAGAGTCAGGACAAAGGAGCAAACAGTCTAATCTTGTGCAAATGCAGGCTTCACTGTATTGTTGTTAATTTTACATGGCCTGAAATGTGTAATAGGAACATTCAAGCAATGCAAAATAAGAAACGTACAGGCAGCGAAAGGACATTCAAGCTACGTAAAATACACAACATTCAGTTGGCATACAGTCTATTGGTGAATTCTACTGTAAATATTGAAGGTCAATGTGTTGGTATTAAGAAAAAAAAAACACAGATAATCCACAGCAGCATATAATCAGTACCTTATTAACTTTGCACAACAGATAATCAGCGGATTATACGCAGGATATGTTCCATAAATATGTCGATTGCCCCCCCCCCCCCCCCACTTGGGACGGCCTTGCAAGTATCACCTTGTAGAATGAAAATTTTGAAAATCAATCCTGAAATAAGTTTTTAATATTGATTGATTTTTTATTTCACACAGCATTTTTTCGTTTATATTTTTTAAAATTAGGTCTGTGATCGAAAAAAGTTTGAGCGTTTTATCATTTTTATCACATTCCTTATTTGTATGGCTTATTTCGTCTCGCTTACTCGAAAAGTTAGCTCGTAGTTTCAACGAAATTATTGTCTATAAACTTTTAGGACGCTTTTTTATCAAAATGAAAGATGTAGAGGGGTTGAATTTTTGCACAAACAGCAGGACGAAAGGTCACTGTTTTACATTACTCAAATCTTAGGCTAATATCTGGAAATTATTGAAAACTATTACTTTAGTAGGGTCGTTTGGACAGCTTATCGGAAGAGGCTGCAGCATGGCCATGCAAAATTTTAAGGAGGGGGGGGGGGGCAGATATTTCCCCCATAGTTTAGCAGGATATTTTCCTCGTGGAAACCGATTTCGATACATTTTAGAGACATTAAAACTTGACATTTTTAATAACTCATTCATAAATGACTGGAGAAGAAATGTTTTTGCATTTTCGCAAAGAAAAAAATTCTAAAAACAAGGAAGTTCTAATTTTTAAAGGGGGGGACCCACTTGCACTCCTATATGGGCACCCATGGGCTACAATAAAGTGATGCCAGATGGTCAAATCCAGATTTCCCCAATTCCCTTCCAATTTTTCCCCAAAACACAATGCTTTCTGCCAAAATTCCCCAAATTCAAAAACTATTTTTCCACTAATATTTTCATAAAATGAATCGACTCCCTCTGATATTTTTGTCTCTTGAAAAAATTTTTTTTTTCCCCCAAATAGCCAAATTTTCTTATAAAATTCCCCAACTTTTTTTTTTCTTCCCATCTTCGCTTTTTTTTTTTTTTTGTCTTTTTTATCTTTATTTTTATCTTTACTAATAATAAAGCTGAAAGTATCTCTGTCTGGATATCTTTCTGTCCGGATCTCTTTCTGTCTGTCAGGATCTCTATAACGTGCATATAGCGCCAAGACCGTTCGGCCGATTTTCATGAAGTTTGGCAAAGAATTAGTTCGTAGCACGGGGGTGTGCACCTTTAAGCGATGTTTCGAAAATTCGATTTTGTTCTTTTTCTATTCCAATTTTAGGAACATTTTCCCGAGCAAAATTATCATAAGATGGACGAGTCAATGACCAAGTTATTATACGTGGAACCGTAACGTGGGAAAGTCAATTGGCGAGAAATTCATCACGCATTATTTGTAAATATACAGGAGGACCAAAAGACCTTTTAATTTCTACTACGGGCAAAGTCGTGCGAGTACCACTAGTGCCCGACCGAAAGACAAGAAATAACCAAATGTTTTTTTTTCTACTTGCATTTCCTACTCTGCTTCTGTGTGAACATTTAAACTATGATTTTTGTATATATTTATCCAAGAACACTCTTCATCAGACTTATTTTTACCTGTTGCACGTATCAACTAGTTACTCACGCAGAACAGAACATGAATGCGAATTCCGTAGCATAATATTCCACATAATGCGAATTCCATAAAGTTGAGCAAAGCTAACCAACGCTGTTTGATACAAACAATGTTGCCACTACTTCATTACGCGAATTTAAATAGGAAAAGATTCTTTTTTCCCGAGATTTTCTTTTCCCCAAAGAATTTCCCTCAAAACCAATTTCCCCAAAATTTCCCCAGAGAGCATGGGATTTCCCCAAAATGGGGAAATTTCCCCCAATCTGGCAACACTGCTGCAATATACAAGAGGATAGATGGCTTTAAGAGGGCCATTCCTCTTCATTGGGGGGCTTATAAACTGACTGGGGCCAGCCTTGCTGGGCCCAATTACAGTCGGACCTCCATACATCGAAGTAGCAAACTGCCGGAAAAAAAATTCGATATACAGAAATTTCGATGTATGGAAACAATCTTATTTTATCATAAAAATCTCCTAAAACATTAAAATTAAAGCTAATTTTCGTGTATGAAATCCCATTTCTAATTGATACGAGCATCGGATTAAGTGAAAATTAATAATTAAAAAATTAATAGAAATTACATTTTTGCGCCTTCATACGTCTTCATTCTTCGGCAATTCAACTTGATCCGCTACATAGGGGGAGGGGGGGGGGGTTGTTTTTACAATGTAATTGAGAGAAGGGTGAAAAATCAATCTACTTAACTTGAATGATTTTTACTGAAGCTAAAAAGACTAGGAATGAAAATGAACAGAGAAGAGGGATAACTTGAAACTGATTTTACAGTGTTACTGATTACAACTAAGATTTGAAATAAACTTGAGGGAATTGAAGAACTACAGAATGGAACAACGACCCATCTACCCACCCCTCAAACCCAGATTCCTTATGAGTTTCGTAGCAACCTTTAGTGTGAACGTAATTTTCTCCCCTAACCTTTATTTTTCATGAGACAAACAGTTAAAGTAAAAAAAAAATCTACGAATGTTTTGAAAAAAATTTCAATATATAGAAACAATTTTTCTATGTAATGAACATAGAAGTTTGCTGGGATTTCGATATATAGAGATTTTTTCGATATATAGAAACAATTTTTCTATGTAATGAACATAGAAGTTTGCAGGGATTTCGATATATAGAGATTTTTTCGATACATAGAAACAATTTTTCTATGTAATGAACATAGAAGTTTGCAGGGATTTCGATATATAGAGATTTTTTCGATACATAGAAACAATTTTTCTATGTAATGAACATAGAAGTTTGCAGGGATTTCGATATATAGAGATTTTTTCGATACATAGAAACAATTTTTCTATGTAATGAACATAGAAGTTTGCAGGGATTTCGATATATAGAGATTTTTTCGATACATAGAAACAATTTTTCTATGTAATGAACATAGAAGTTTGCTGGGATTTCGATATATAGAGATTTTTTCGATATATAGAAACAATTTTTCTATGTAATGAACATAGAAGTTTGCAGGGATTTCGATATATAGAGATTTTTTCGATACATAGAAACAATTTTTCTATGTAATGAACATAGAAGTTTGCAGGGATTTCGATATATAGAGATTTTTTCGATACATAGAAACAATTTTTCTATGTAATGAACATAGAAGTTTGCAGGGATTTCGATATATAGAGATTTTTTCGATACATAGAAACAATTTTTCTATGTAATGAACATAGAAGTTTGCAGGGATTTCGATATATAGAGATTTTTTCGATACATAGAAACAATTTTTCTATGTAATGAACATAGAAGTTTGCAGGGATTTCGATATATAGAGATTTTTTCGATACATAGAAACAATTTTTCTATGTAATGAACATAGAAGTTTGCAGGGATTTCGATATATAGAGATTTTTTCGATATATAGAAACAATTTTTCTATGAAATGAACATAGAAATTTGCAGGGATTTCGATGTATGGAAAATTTCGATATGTGTAAGTTCGATATATGGAGGTTCGACTGTATTGTATTATTGACCAACTTCAGCCGAAGCACCGGAACTAACTTCCGTCTTTTCGCTCGATCTCTTTCAGCGTGAGCAGTCCAGAAGAAGCTCACGGCAAACAGGTGTTTGTCCTCTCGTCCACCCTTTTGGCCATCAAGCTGCTGTTTTCAATGGTGAACCCCCAAGACATCGGCAGCCTTCGGGGGGATTTCGAGAAGATAGTCTCCGAAGCCAAGTTCTGGAGCTACATGAAGCACAAGGAAGCTCAGGTAGGGCTTGGATGATGCCCCCCATTTTTGGGGATTTGTCGGGGTCAGAGTTTTTTGCAGTTCAAAAAAGACATTTAAAAGAAAAAAAATTGGTCACAGGGAGGCACTTCTCAAAAAATGCTGTCAGAAAAGAGCCGTTCCAGAGAAAACCCGAAATTTTGTTTTCCACTTGACAGCTTATGTACAGGGGTCATTTGTATAACACGGTTAATTCGTTGCTTGTAGTATCAAAAAGCGTGTTATACGAGACTTTTTTAAGAATAACATTTTTACTTATTTTTAATACTAATTATGTATGTGCATGAGAAAAAACAGGTCATAAAATGTATCGAAAAGTACCGAAATTAATACTTTGAAAGGGGTAGTGAACAACAGTTTGTTGTTTGAAAAATCACAAAATATGTCTTTTTTTTAAACAAAATGTTTTACTTGTTACCCCATAAAATTGCAATTTTTTTCATGAGCTCTGCTGTTACGAGCAGGAAAAAATGGAACCTTTTTTTAGTGGAATGGCCTGAAATTGCAAAAGTGGATTTATTGTAAAATAATTATTAGCTAGAGTTGTATGATATCAGGTATATAAAATTTATTATTTCATCATTTTATGTAAGCTTTGTTCCGCTAGATGGAAAAAACTCTGAACTGAATGTATTCTTCCTGGGAAGGAAATCACTTTTTACTTACCTCTATGGTGTAAATACAAACACACTTATAAAAACAAGATTTTTCTCTGCGACAAATAATCGTAAAGTCGAAGCTTTTGTACCCGGGGAGAAAAATTTTGGATGCAAAGCTTAAAATGTTTTCTTAAATTTTAAAACATTGAGATTTTGTTGCCAACGTATACTACTTTGTACGGAAGTAATATTGTATGTTTGATTTTATGTTCATTGGTATTTTCACTATTAAAAAAAACATATGTTTAACTAAAGTATTTAAACTTAATTAAAAATTAACAAAAAAGGGAACTGAAAGGTTTTTTGTGTCTGTATCATCGGTAGCTACTAGCTTTATGAAGTGTTATTTTGACCCTCACGCATAACACATAAAGTGCTATGTGTGTCACACTTTAAGCACATAATTTTTACCTAAGGTTAAAAATGCGTTTCTAGTAAGGTTATTTTTTGAACAAAAATCGAGGCGTGCTCATTCGAAAAGAGAAACCCGATTTGAATTCCAGCGGCAGAAATGATAATAAAGTGGTTTTAGAAGCTCCCTTCTCGGCGACCACAGTTCTGTCATTATCTTAACTAATACTGCGGCCTCGAGAAAGTATTCCGTTAGTTTACTTCATTTTTGTAATAAAGGCTTACACAGATCTTAGTGTTCATCTAGTGTTTGGTGTTGAAACACCAGCCATTTGAAGCATTACTGTTTGACCGCGGATTGTATGTAATCTGGCAATCTGCCAAGTAAAGACGATTCCATCTGAATGACTCTAGCAGGGGAGAAGGGAAAATAACGATGGGATTTCGATGCACGCTTGTTATAATGTCGCTAGTGCCTTATTCATTGATTGCATTTTCAGAAATAAAATAAGGGGAAGCAAAAATAGTTACCATGGAAACAACAAAAAGAAAAGAAAATATTTTCATTTCGTTCGGGAACGTAAAAGCAAAATGGTAAGCTCAAAACTTTGTTGTGACTGAATAAATCAATTAGTTTTTGTCATGAGAATATAGATCGAATATACTTTAGATTTAAAAAATGTTGCCGTGAGCCAATTTTCATTTTTACGGAACTAAGGCTAAATAATAGAGAGGCAAAAGTGCACCTCTGAAACGAACCAATTAACACCCCTATAAACTACGTCCATTTCCACCTATGAACCGGATATTAGCCTTTCCATGTAATCGATGGTCAGACAGTAGTTGCAATTGCAAATGATTGATTGAAAATGTTTGCCATTCCCCTACTTTCATGCGTTTTCCTGTCCTTTTATATACAAACTAATCAAATATACTATTTCGTCGATAAACATGGTCGGGTTGGCTGGGGCTAGTTAGCTCATTGTTTCTTCTCTTTTTTAAAAAAATTAGAATTTAACGTCTAAAAAAAATCCCATTAAAAGATTACACCCCCCCCCCCAGTCAATGGGGACCAAATCTGCTCATTCTGCTTATTTCATGGCTGATAATGTGAATACTAAACGCTGTTGAATCCTGTTTTTAATTTCATGTTAACAAACATAAGATAGCCACGATGAATGAGCATGGAGTCTCGTAAGATGATTCCTGACAATTTCTGCTTTTATCTTCATGCTAGTTTAATTCATTTCAATATTTTTGTTATTTCTTCTGTCGACCAATAAAAAATAGAAAAAGGAAAGCTAAGAAAAAATTGATCATTTCCAAATGTTTTTTTTTTACAAAAAGTATCAAAATATATTCGTTGGACCTGGGATTTTTTTTTCACTTTCCAAGGAAATGACTGTTTTATGTGTAACAATAATTATGATTGAAGCAACTAATTTCAAATTAAATTGAATAAATATAAACTTTTAGTTAAATACAATATATATATATATATATATATATATATATATATATATATATATATATATATATATATATATATATATATATATATATTTAATATATATTAAATATTTGATATATATATTATATTTAATATTAATATATGAAAAGAAAAAAAACTGATGGACCCCAATTTCCAAAGTTTCTTCTTTTCAAAATGAATTTTTTTTTACACTTAAAATGTTAAATTTGTTAGCTTTCGATGATTACTTGTTGGAAACATAGTATTTATCGTTCATTTTTCCGATGTTCACGATTATTTTCACGTCTAATATTAGTATTTTTTCTGTGATTGTGCAGCTATCTTTTAGCATCTGCTTTACTCCTTCTTATCTTATCATTAGTGTATTAAACATGTTGGGTAAAAATTCAAAGCTGTTTTTAAGTATGAATGTGATTTATTAATATTGTTGATCATATAACAAAAAAAGTTGTAAACTATTTCTGCCTTGTTTTTTTTTTTCCTATTGCCTATCAGCAAAGGATACTTTCATTGAGATTAAGAAGGGAGAAAAATGTCGCAATCTTTCTCAAAATTCAGAAAGATGTGCCTAATATCACACAATACAAGGATTTTGGCTAATTTTTTGGGGTTTGGATTCAAAATGGATTTTATTAGAAACATTATTTAGTTACTTATTTACATTCATCTGTAATCAATTTCAGGACGTTGGAAGAAGCGTGGACTCTTTTTCCAACAGACCGTCGTATTTTTCATTTCCAGATGCTTTCTCGAAAGACATAGTGCACAAAATTTTATGTCTTCAATCATCGAAAAAATGGGGAAGGATTTAAAGTTTAAACATTGAAATTCTGTTCCAATTTTATTCCAACTGACCCTAATTGAAATTTTAAAGTATTGTTATCAGGAAAAATATTATTTAAATGTTATTATTACCAAAAATGTTTTTTGAATTTTATATTTAGGTGCAATTACCGTATTACCCCGTATTATCTGGCATGCCGGAAAAAAGCGAGGTCGACCGGCATGCCGGAAATTTCGAATTTACCGGCATGCCGGAAAATTTGAGGATTTTTTTGCAACAAAACAAAAGTTAATTTCCCCGTTCAGTTCCAATCAGAAAGCAAACTACTGTGAGGAAAAAATTGAATAAATCCCGAAAGTATCCTTCTTTCTAAAAATGTGTATTGCATACAATATGTACTTGTTATTTATGGTCGGTCATTGTTAATGGATTTAGTTATATGCCAGTAAAGTAATCCATTCAGAAACAATCATCATTACTGTGATTTGTTCATATTTTTTAAAATAAAGGTTCCTTTTAGGGAGGTAAGTTTAATTTTTATTTATTGTACAGCTATGATAAATTCTTTAGCACTGGTTTAGGGGCGGTCACTTACTGCTTAAATGTTTGCTTCCTTAGTTTTAATTTAATTTTCGTAAAATTATTCGTTAGTAAACAATTTTTCTTGTTAAAATAACAAATGACATTGCCAGTAAATATTTTTACAAAATGAAACTTAATTAATACTAATAAGATATCTGTAGAGCTTATATTCATTTTTAAGCTGAACATGTATTTTTCCTAGTACAGTCGGCTCTCTGTTTAACGACGCTCTATTTAAGAACTTTCTCCGTTTAACGACGGCTTTTCACTGTCCCAGATCACCAAATAATGTTTAAAATTTCAGTTTTGAAACTTCAATTTTGAAAATTTTCCGGGGGGGGAAATCTCCGAGTGCACTCACTCTTTCCTTTAAAATCAAAGATGGTCCACTGTAGTGTTAAAAGCATTCTATTTAAGGACGTTTTCTACTTAAGGACAATTTTTTGTGGTCCCTTGAAAGTCGTTAAACAGAGAGCCGACTGTATTAATTTTTTCCCCCCGACCTCGAATTTAACGGCATGCCGGAAAGGACGGGGCAAGTGTCATTGAAAATCCGGTGACCCCCGAATTTCGCGGCATGCCGGATGATGCGGGGTAATGCGGTAATTTTTGCTCCTGTTTGTTTCCCAGGTGCGCTGTGCCTGGTACTCCCTGCTGAGCTCCCTGTGTGCCCTGAAAGTGGAGGTCTTCCTGGAGGCCACCAGGGGGAGGTCATCCTCTGTCCTGGTGGGCTGCCTGGCGGAGAAGGACGTCGGTGCCGTGGGTGCCGCCTGGGAAGCGGCACTGCATGTCCTGTGCCACTTTGGGGTGAGTTTGTCGTAGAAAAATTTGTGCCGAAATAAAAATTGACTCTCACGTAAACACTGCCTCTTTTATGTGCCTATTTACTTAGTGTCTGGTGGGGAAGTGGGCCCTTGAGGTAAAGTGGGGCTATGTTTGATGCCTCGCTTGCAGTGGCGGTTACTCGGGGGGAAGGGGGGAGGGCGACCACCCCCACACTTTTTTCATCATCAGCCTCAACCTTAAGATTTGAATTTCAAAACATTCTGGGTGAGATTACCCGAACTTCACCAAATGAGGTTTAAAATTTCAGTTTTAAAACTTCAATTTTTGAAAATTTTCTGGGAGAAAGCAGGGGGGAGAGCTGGGCGAGTGCACTCACTCTTTCCTTTAAATTCAAAGATGATCTGAATTTGTATTATAGACTCCAGTTTGAGGGGAAAAAAATCAGGAAAAGAATACCCCTAGATAGTGTAAAAACATCGAGTCCAATTTCGAAAAATAAAATCCGAAGGTCTTTTTTCAAAGGAAGTTCAAAACTGAGTTCTTAGGATTTCATCAGTTCTTAATGTTACGCTGTTAATCAACTTTTTTCTAAAATTGGTATTAACAGGCAAAAGCTCTAATTTTAGTACACACTGAACATGTATTATTTAGAAAATAGATCTCTATAGAAAGGGATGAATGATATCCGATATTTATTTTGAAAATATCATGATATTTTGATATTTTCGATATTTATTTTTTCAACTACGATATTTTCAATATAAAAAGTATATTAATCACAGTAATCTTGTTCATTTATTATTGAAAATAACCAAGAAGTGATGTACTGTATTTTTACGATGTATAATACAACATTAATATAACAAAATAATATAATATTCCTTTTTTACTTGTATTTTATTTTCATAAAATTATTAATAATGTGGTAATTTTAATTCTTATTAAAAGTGCCCAATTAAATATTAAACATTGCTCACAAAAAAAGTAAATGTCTTAGGACTATACGGACTAATGCATATTATTTATTTCTGATGAATCATATAACTGTAAAAGAAGAAAAAATAGTAAAAAAGCTAATGCTAAATTAAATCCATTAAAATTGATATAATTATTTCATATAATTAATGATAGAAACCGTAAATTTAAGTCTACATATTGTTGTTGTAATATAAGAAAATAAAGATTGATTTGAAGATAAATTTACTAATTTGAAGACTTTAGTTTGGGCTAATTGAAAATATTGGATATATATCAAAATATTGGATATTTTTGATATTTTGGAAAATATCATGATATTTTCGAACCCTGTGTTATATTTTGTTATAAAAATGGCAAAACAAAAGTTTTTCTCATTTTTTCTAATCTTAAAAAGTACTTTTAACTTTAAAAAGTCAATTTCTTTCACAATTTTAAAAAATAATAAATTTCTTATTGTAGTTAAGAATGGAAAGAATGGCTAAAAAAGAAAGAAAGGAAAAAAAAAAAAAAGGTTGATAACTGTTGGCATTATTTTTTAAAGCAAATAATTGGTTAATATTTTGATCAATATTTTGTGCATTTGTACATACAAATGTAACCAAAATATATTTCTTTTTCAAATATTTACGCATTTTTATTTAAATCTTTCCTGATTTCTGAACTAACCCCACTTTACCCCACCATGGGGGAAAGTGGGGCTATCAAAACGTGATCTTTCAAAATGTTAATCTGTTGCCACTTTCTATTTGTTAACAATTTGAAATACTCGCAACTGATTTTAGTACAAAACGAGGCTTTTCATTTTAAACTTGGTTCTCATTTTGCAACTTTCAAAACTTAGTAGTTGTGGCTTTCTTTTCTTTTCCTTATTTTCCAATTTTCTGGAGAAAAAAAATTAAATGCATTTAAATTTTGTATTTGTTCTGACTTGTGAGATTCATCTTAATGAGTTGGCCCAGAGGTTCAGGGTTTCTTTTTTAAATTTAATATAGTAAATCCTTTAACTCGACACTTTACTTTTGGGGTTGAAGAATGAGGGAGGCTGGCATCTTTGCACAAACACATTTATTATAACACTTGACGGAACACAAACACATAAAATAGTACACAATACGCCACACAGGCAATTACTTCGTTACTTATTCTCCATTACCTCATACTCTTACATCAACAGTTACGTCATTCACATATCATACTTTTATGGCAACATCTATTTTCCAGTACTTTTAATATTTGTTAAATTTCTAACAAATATTAGCTCTTGTCACTTGGGAATCTCTTGAACTTGTCACCCCCCCCCCCCCATTTTCTGTTTCCATCTATCAGGTGTGTGAGCTTTGAGCATTTTAATACAGAAAACTTCTCCGGTATTTTTTTCAAAACATAACCCCCCCCCCCATCCCTCCCCCAAATTTTTTTTTTCGATCTTAAGACTGTCAGGGGGGGGGATCAAAACAGTTCAAAATGGTCACGATCGCAGAAATGAAACTTTTTCATGCACAAGTATGAAAATTGTATATGTCCGATCATCTTCGAGACATCTTTATTGCATTTTCCATCTGTGAAAATTTTTATTTCCGAAAAAATGGCACTACGACATTTTTGTCCTTTTTTTTCTTAAGTTCCTAAATTATTATCTACTGAAAGGAATGTTTATTATCACTAATACAGGCGCAGATACAAACTACCATTTAGGGGGAGGGGGGAGGCTGTAGGGTTTTGGATACGAAAAAATTTTACAAAACTGCTAGGGTATGAATAAAAACACAGAATCGGAACAGAATAAGGCATCTAATAGGGCAGAAACATTTTTCAGTCATTTCATTTGCAATAGAGAGAAATAGTATTTCAAATATTTCCTTTAAAATATAATTAATTGGAAATCATTTGTGAATTTCAGTCAGACTTCAATCACTTGCATTTTATTCACAAACTATTGGAACACAATGTGACTGGATAAAATTGTCGATGTTTTTTTTTTTTTTGGAGGGGGGCTCGAACCCCATGACCCTCGTCTTATATTATCTGCCCCTGGACTTATAAGAGAAAATAAATTTATGCTTGTTTTCAAACTGTTTTTACCTTAAAAGTCGTTGTTTTTAAACTTCGAAAAACAATAATAATATAATATCCCAAATTTCTGAATATCGTGTCCAACCTGATTTCCAAACTTTGAATATTGGATCCTGTATGAGCCAAATTTATGAAATCCTTACTTTTCAAAACCACTTTTACATTAAAATTTTTTGTTGCTAAATCTATTCATACAAAAGTCTCTCCAGTTTTCAGATTCAATGTTAACAGCTATGAATAAATTATAATGTATGAAATCTATACACATAAAAATCATTGTCCTGAGATAACATATATATATCAACGCACAGCCAATACCACTGATACCTCATACTTGAAATTCGGTAGGCATGTCCACATGATTACGAAAGCATCCACCGAGAAAGGATTTTTCGAAATATCAATTAGTTCGGGAGAAATTAATTAAAACCCCTTAATTTCTGCAAAATTAAAACCTGTGATTGAAATTTAAATCCCTTATTTTTGAAGGCTTTCCTCCATTCAAATCATTATTCAGTACTTCATCTCAACTTTTGGTCGATAGCGAATTTTAAATTTGATATTTTTTTGTTTCTCACGTGATTCTTCGAGGCTTTTCTCAAGTCAAATAATGATGTTTGTAGCTTTCACTTTTTCAAAACTGGAAACGGAGTTTTCTAGAACATCATCACAGATAAAATACATAAAGCATTTAAGTTTTATTTCACATCGTAAACGTAAATGATAAAAACCAACGTCCCGAGATAACATATGTATACTAGCATTCCGGTACACGGCATTGCTCGGGTAAAGAAAATCAATACTTTAAAAGGATCGTCGATGACAGTTAAGGATCGGTTAAGGACAAGGACATATATATAAAGAGTCCAGGGGCCCCGGGACCCTCTCAAAATTAGAAAAAATATAGGGAATAAGATTATTATGGGGGATTTTCGTAACTAGGTGCACCGAGCGATGTGATCCCCTGCTAAATTCATTACCCGAGCAATGCCGGAATACTAGTCTTAATATATAAAAATCAATGTCCTGAGATAACATATATATATATACATATATATATATATATATATATATATATATATATATATATATATATATATATATATATATATATATATATATATATCAACGCACAGCCGAAACCGCTGAAGCTTCAGACTTGAAATTTGGCAGACATGTCCGCATGATTACGAAAGTAACCACTAAGAAAGGATTTTTCGAAAATCTCAATTAGTTCGGGAGAAATTAATTAAAACCAGTTAATTTCTGCAAAATTAAAATTTGCCATTGAAATTCAAATCGAAGGCTTTCCTCCATTCAAATCATTATTCAGTACTTCATCTCAACTTTCGGTCGATAGCGAATTTTAAATTTGATATTTTTTTGTTTCTCACGTGATTCTTCGAGGCTTTTCTCAAATCAAATAATGATGTTTGTAGCTTTCACTTTTTCAAAACTGGAAACAAAGTTTTTTGGAACATCATCACAGATAAAATACACAAAGCATTTAAGTTTTATTTCACATCATAAACGTAAATGATAAAAACCAACGTCCCGAGATATATATATATACTAGCATTCTCGTACCCGGCATTGCTCGGGTAAAGAAAATCAATACTTTAAAAGGATCGTCGATGACAGTTAAGGATCGGTTAAGGACAAGGACATATACATAAAGAGTCCAGGGACCCCGGGACCCTCTCAAAATTAGAAAAAATATAGGTAATAAGATTATTATGGGGGATTTTCGTAACTACGTGCACCGAGCAATGTTAACCCCTGCTAATTCCATTACCCGAGCAATGCCGGAATAATAGTCTTAATATATAAAAATCAATGTCCTGAGATAACATATATATATATACATATATATATAAAATTAAGCAAACAGAATTACAAATATTAAACAAATTATAAATAACAAATGATGATAAAAAGGAAAAATGCAAACAGCTATTAAGTAGGAATAGAAAAAGAGTGAATCCAGAGCTCATCAGCCGTGGAGGATTCATTAATTATGGTCAAAAGACCAAAATTTTAACTATAAACTAGAAGAGAATGCTTAAGCTCCAGTACATGTAATATAGAGTAACAATGGGCAAACGCACCACTTGCTAAGCTAAAAACAATCAACTAGAGCTCAAACCTAAAACTAAAAGCAGGGGGTTTCGCCTCGACTAATGAGGAAAACAAGTTCCGATAATTAGCCTTCCACGGGACAGTACCTGCCAATAACAAAATTGTCTTACCTTGAAATCCAAGTAAACATATCCAGTCCGTTGTTCAGCCTGATAAAAAAGCCTATCCATTCGTCAACAAAACATTAAAAATATAAAAACCATGTATTTTGCACGTGTAAAACTTATCCACTACGGTGATTCATAAAAAAAAAAGGTTTTGTCACGATTGTATCATACATTTACACAGTTAAACAGTTTCAAAAGAAGCGAAATGTTCATCGAAGGCTATACTTAAGCAGATGTTTTCAACTAGATTTTTAGGGAAGTTATTATGAAAAAGTGAGTTTTTGAGTACTGAAATTTCTTGCTTAAATGCAGAAATGGTGTTGCAAATTCTTTTAATTCTGATAGCTTGCGAAACAATAATGCCAATAAAAACCTTTTTACTTAGGCAGGAGGAGAAATCTTGTAAACTGTTACCTGTGAAATTGAATTCACGTCTTTTATCATAGATTGTAGTGGAACAATTTGAGTCAATTTGTATGTTGATATCCAAGAAAATTAAAGCTATTATGATTAAAATTGGTCTTTTTGAGCGTTAATGAACTATGATAAATAGTTTTGCTGTCGAGGCGAAACCCCCTGCTTTTAGTTTTAGGTTTGAGCTCTAGTTGATTGTTTTTAGCTTAGCAAATGGGTGGCGTTTGCCCATTGTTACTCTATATTACATGTACTGGAGCTTAAGCATTCTCTTCTAGTTTATAGTTAAAATTTTGGTCTTTTGACCATAATTAATGAATCCTCCACGGCTGATGAGCTCTGGATTCACTCTTTTTCTATTCCTACTTAATAGCTGTTTGCATTTTTCCTTTTTATCATCATTTGTTATTTATAATTTGTTTAATATTTGTAATTCTGTTTGCTTATTTTTATATTTACTTGGCTTTTTAGTTTTGCTGCGTTGCGCATCTATGGGCTCTTGGTGTGGTCTTTTCAATATTTTTCACTTTTATTATTATTTTACATATATATATATATATATATATCAACGCACAGCCGAAACCACTGAAGCTTCAGACTTGAAATTTGGCAGACATGTCTGCATGATTACGAAAGTAACCACTAAGAAAGGATTTTTCGAAATCTCAATTGGTTCGGGAGAAATTAATTAAAACCCCTTCATTTCTGTGAAATTAAAACCTGTCATTGAAATTCAAATCCCTTATTTTTGAAGGCTTTCCTCCATTCAAATCATTATTCAGTACTTCATCTCAACTTTTGGTCGATAGCGAACTTTAAATTTGATATTGTTTTTGTTTCTCACGTGATTCTTCGAGGCTTTTCTCAAGTCAAATCATAATGTTTCCGTCTTTTGCTTTCATTCTTTCAAAACTGGAAACGAAGTTTTTAAGAACATCATCACAGGTGGACTATCCTTTTGAAGTTAGAAGAGTGCAGTTTCCTGTTAAAGTTTGCTTTGCAATAACCATTAATAAGTCACAAGGACAGACATTAAAAGTAGCAGGGACTGATTTGAGAGAAGACTTTTTTTTCACACGGCCAATGTTATGTAGCTTGCTCCAAAGTCAAGCAGTTTAATAATTTTAGCACCAGAAAAAAAAAAAAAACTAAAAATATTGTATACAAAGAAGTTCTCGCTTAAACATAGGTATAACAATAAAATGTGGATGTTCTGTGTTTGCAAAGATAAGCAATACTTTAAAAGGATCGTTAGTAACAGTTAAAGATCGGTTAAGGACAAGGACATATACATAAAGAGTCCAGGGGCCCCGGGATCCTCCCCAATTTAGAAAAAGTTGTAGGTAATAATTATTATGGGGAATTTTCGAAACTAGGTGCACCGAGCGATGTTATCCCCAGCTAAATCCATTACCCGAGCAATGCCGGAATGCCAGTAATCTATAAAATCGTTCCAAAAAAAAAAAAAAAATGGATTCGGTCTGTGTTTCCGTCAGGTGTGTGAGCAGAAGGACTTTGAGCATTCCATCCTGCCCCAGCTGTGGTGCTTCCTGCGTGAGGGGGGGAGGGGCAACGCCGGCGCCCTCTACCCCTGCCTCCTCCCCATGCTCAGCAAGTTCCCCAGGGACCTACTCCAGAGCTCACACTTCCAGCTCAAGTTCCTCGACATACTCCTCAAGAGGTGAGTTGTTGATAGGTCTGCATTCCAATTTTATGCATAATCAGGGTTCGCCGATATATATCACGATATATATCCGATATTTGTTTTGAAAATATCATGACATTTTGATATTTTCGATAGTTATTTTTTCAACTACGCTATTTTCAATATAAAAATTATATCGGGGTTTGTACGTGTCATGGAAATCTTGGAAAGTCATGGAAAATTAATATTTTCATTAAATGTCATGGAAGTTTATTTCAAGTCGTGGAAAAATGTCTTGGGCAGTAGAAAGTAACAGAAGCTAAAGGAATATTAGAAATCTTCAGTGATTTAACAGTATTGCATGTAAAAGCTATTTACACTGGAAAACGGAACCATCCCAAAAACAAATCTTGAGTTTTGTAATCCTATTGCATCCGCTTCTGTAACAGCCCCCTACCTTTTTTTGCAATGAGATTTTACTGCTGGGACATTACTCATTTGGAATTCACAATTATTTTCAGGGTTTCTTATACTTTATATTTTTTTAGAACTGGACTTGCACGTTCTAGATTTTGCCACACCCACTCAAAAAGTATAATTCAATTGCATCCGAGTTCGTCTCAACCACTCATAAAAAATCATTATTAAACTTGTCAGAGTTAATCTTATAATTTGTTGAAGGCTTTATAAAATAAACATTTAGTCTGGCGATATAGAGCAAAGAAATAGGGAATTCTAATGCTTAAAAAAATGAATTTACTGAAAAACAAGGCTTTACTTTTAATGAATAAAAATACTGTCAAGTTACATCGATTATTAGATGCACTGTTGACACCAAAAGGCAATATTTTTATGAAGTAAATTTATTTTTGAAAACTTTGTAATGACTCATTCAACCTTCGTCCCATTTATTAATATTCTGCCCCATTTATTACTATTGTGCTCTGTTTATTAAATATTTATTAATTGAAACATCTATATATTGCATTCAGTATATTTTTGCATTACTGAAATTAAAAAGATAAATAAGAATAGTTATTAGTTTCTGTACTATGCGCTGATGTTTTTTTAGTCACAAGTAAATGCTTTGATAAGGTATTGGCATTCACATACTTTTGTTAATACCCATTGCAGAACATTAAAAAATATGCAGTACTATTCTCTTCACGTAACAAGGCCATGAAATATTTTATGAAATCATGAAAAAGTCTTGGAAAAGTTATGGATTTTTTTCATCCAAATAGAGTATGAACCCTGTTATATGAACACATTAATATTGTTCATTTAATATTAAAAATAACCAAAATGTTGTGTACTATATTTTTATGATATAGTAATGCTTCATTGATGCAACAAAGTAAAATAATATTCCTTTTTTGTTTTATATTCATAAAATTATTAGTAATGTAACAGTTTTAATTGATATTAAACGTGCCTCATTGAATATTAAGCATTGGTCAGAAAAAAAGAAAATGTCGTATGACTGTGCACTGAGCAATGCATATTTTTTATTTCTGAAGCATGTAACTGTGTAAAAGTAGCCAACAGAAGGAAAATGAGTAGAGCAGCTAATGTTAAATTAACACCAGTAAAATGGATAAAAATGTTCAATGAAATATTAGATATAAATAATGAAAGAAATCTTAATTTTAAGTCTACATATTGTCATAACAATGTAAGAAAATAGAATGATTTGAGGATGTATTTACTATTTTGAAGACTTCAGTTTGCGTTGATTGAAAATATCGGATATATATCAACATCAGGGTTCGAAAATATCATGATATTTTCAAACCCTGTGCATAATTAAACAACCCTACTCAAAGTGGTCCAGAGGCCAGACTATTGCTTAGAAATTTTGGAAATTTTATTTACTACGTGACGGGAGGGACAGGAATCTGTTTCAGCGAATAAAAAAATTGTTAGATTTTTAATTTAAACTTAAGTGAAAGAATCACTTAATTTGAAAAAAAAAAAGAGAATCATTAAAAATACGTTTTTGCATCATGCAGAATCATCATTGTATCTTATACATCATTGTATCTCATAACCTCGAGTTTTTTTTTTTAATTGAGTTACTTTTTGATTGGCAACACATCTTTAACTTTCTTGCATCGGCAACACATCTTGTGTTTTGCATATTCTTAATTTGAAAGCCATGTGAAGACTTTAAATACTTTGAGCGATCTTTTTCGCTCTCTCTCTCACCTCTCATAGCCGTAATGTGTTGAACGTAGTAATTTATCGTGATTTCGTGATGTCTTCCAGTGATCTTTACTCCTGGCAGGGCGTAATACGACGTGATGTCAATTTTAAAGTTATAAAACGCTTTTAGGCCTATTTTGTGTGTTACGGTAATGCCTTATATTCCTTGGAACCAGCATGTTCGTAAACTGAATGTTTCGTTGTATCATAGTGGCTAATACATGTTTATTTTTCAAAATGTTTTTTAAATATTAATGAAGATGTTGTTCTACAACTTAAGCAATCTCTGAAGATAATAAATACAGATTTTCCTTGAGGAAAAATGCTCCTCGTGTTTTTCATTTTCTTCAACTTCAGGCTGTGGACGTGTTTTGCAGGTTCACTTCTACTAGCGGTGTAGTCAGTCTAATTCCACTGCACTTAATGCTCACAAAAATAACTAAAAGTTTCGCCACCAGGGGACATTATTAATGAAATACATTACTTCCCAATCATCAAACCTCGATCCATGCGACTTTTAGCTTTGGAAGCAATTGAAATATGTCCTGAATCATGATAATCCTCAAACTTTTCCCGATCTTAAATGCAGTAAATCGTGACATAGTATGACTTATTCATAGCATTCCCCAAAGCATACGACGTTCAACTGTAGAACATGCTATTTCACGATCCCAGGCTCAGTTTAGTGTATCAAGCGCCGAAAAGCCCAACGGAATTAACCATTATTAATATTTGGTTAATATTAATAAGTTAAATTTAATTATATTAATAAGTTAAAATTAATTATATTAATAAGTTAAAATTAATTATATTAATAAGTTAAAATTAATTATATTAATAAGTTAAAATTAATTAATAAGTTAATTTTTGGGAGGCTGTTGAAGTTGAATTACCTGATGCCTGTTCAATGTCTGGGAAAGCTACTCAATCTTTCCCAATTGGTTATGTTCTGATCAGGGTTGGTAAAAAAACCGGGTTTTTTTCAAAAAAAAAATCAAAACGGTTCTTTTGGTTTAAACCAGGTTCTTTTGGTTTAAACTGGGTTTTTTTGGTTTAAATACTATTTGCGAGAAAAACAATTAATTTTCGGAAGGTAATTAAGGTTCCATGTAATTAACAGTTATTCAGTAGTCACATTATACCTAATTTCTTGATTGATTAAAGAGATAAGAACAAAATCTTGTAACTAAATTAAATAATTAAAATAGCTTTCTGCGGGGAAATATTGATTGAAATGTTTGACTGGATTAACATATTAGTATGCATGTATATATAGACCCTTTATAATACGAAATACTGGCTTCATTTTTGATTTCATCAAATGAAAGCCAGATTAGGTCTTTTTTTCTACCAGAATTAGACATTCTTTTTAAAACAATATGAGTAAGTAACTTTTGTAAACTGCACAGGTTAGCTAAGGCAAAGCAAATACCAAAATCCCAATTCCAATGAACAAAAGGGGGAAAAAAAACTAAGAATTATCTGCACCCAATAGTCATAAAGCAGCATAGGTGTATAGCCAATCAAAATCTTTTGAACACACAGAATCCAAGAAAAAAAAAAAAACACCAATGGAGAGTGTAGTTTATATGTGAAGATTTATATATTTCTCAATCAATTTTTACACATACATTTGCATTTTGTTCTGGGAATTTAAAAATTTGTCTTTTAATCTTCCTACATTATAATATAAGGAACTATTATGTATCATAATATGAAGTATAAACATTTTTTTAAAATTTGATTCAAAAAATATTATTTGTGTTCAGCTGCAGAACAAATCTTAATTTTTAGGTGCAAACAATTAAGTTAGACTGTTGATTACCTTACAAGTCAAAGTTAAAATTCCAGGAATGTGCAAATAAATGGGCAAAAATGTCACACGCCTGCAACAGGAGTGAGCAATATAATGGATTGCATCTACAATAAAAGATTCAATCCTTAGTAAATCTTAACTAATCATGCAAATTAAGCATAATGATGGAAGTTGACTGAAATCTGCTTTATGGCACATATATGAAATAAAAAATATATTAAGATTTTTTTTCGATTAAAGCTTGTAATACATTTTGAAGAAGCAACTTTGCAATTTTAGTATTTATCTCTGCAACTTAGCTAGGAACTTAGCATAAATGGAATTTTACATTTTTCAATATGTGTGAGGAAATCAATGTAAACCTGTAAAATAGATTTTTTTTTTTTTTGGCTTTTTAAAAAAAAACATTTAAAAAACCCCCGCATGGTTTTTAAAAAAAAACCAATTGGTTTAAACCATGGTTTAAACCAACGTGGTTTAAACCAAACAACCCTGGTTCTGATTAAAATAAAAACAATATTTGTTCATTTTTGCCATTAAGGCTTTTCAGCGTTGGTGGTTTCGTCCTTTCTTTTTCCTCCCGATCGAGTTGTGGTCCGACTCCTGAATCCTATGACTTTGTATTTTCAGCCTGTTCCTGGAGAATGTGAAAAACTCGCGCATGGAATGCGACGCCATTTTGCAAGCTTTCTTCGAGTGCTTCGTCTACTTCTGCTTCAACCTGAACGCTGAGAGGGAGGTCCTGATGGAAAAAGTTCTGTTGCAACAGGTATGCGTGTGGAGACGTAAAATTTTCGGAGATTTTAAGACGATAAAAAAATTGGGGTTTTTTGGCGGGGAGATTGGAAAAAAAGAAAAAAATTGATATTTTGCGAATTAAAATGTATTTGATAGCTATTATTTTCTTAGAAACCATAAAATATTATCAACCATTAATGACACAAGCAATACATGTTTTTTTTTTTTCTTTTAAACATAAATTTACATT
Source organism: Uloborus diversus (assembly GCF_026930045.1). Lineage (NCBI taxonomy): Eukaryota > Metazoa > Arthropoda > Arachnida > Araneae > Uloboridae > Uloborus > Uloborus diversus. The sequence goes on along the minus strand of NW_026557987.1, from coordinate 7,969,267 downwards.
AACCTTTTTATTTTTTTTTAAAAATAGCTTTTTTGTTCAGATTACTAAAATTTACTTAAATTAGTCAAAGCAGTTTACTTGCAGCCAAAGAAAATGATGTGTAGAAATGATAACATTTTGTATTACTTGAAAAAAAAAAATGAAGTACTACAAATGTTGTCTCTCAATATTAAACAATTTGCATTTGAAGAGTTTTTTTCTTTTCTTAAACGTTGATTCTTTTCAGCCATAGTTCCCCCCTTCCCTCTGAGAGAGAGCATTTTATTATATGTTACACTATAATCATTTTCAATACGTTCCTCTTAATTTTATTGTTTGTTTTCATGAAAGCAACAAATTAAGAATTAAATCAAACAGGTGTGAATGATGTATAACATTGTACAGCACTTCAAAAAAAAAAAAATCACTTTTGGTTGGTGAGGATGTCAGTAATTGCGTATTATTTTCAATTTTTTATTTTTCAGGTTTTGCCATTGATAGAATCTTCCATCTATGATGAGCAATGTTCTCATTTCATCTCTTCTAAGCTGTATCCGCAACTGGGAACTCTTTTGTGCAAGATGGCAGGAGTCAGCGAGGGTCCTTGCCACGAAGCATTTACAAGTGCCTCAACCACCCTTTGGACAGAGTTGTACGCAATTGCAACAAAATTTTACACCAGGAAGAAAACAGATCCCCCTTCTCGCCAGCTCATTCTCCTTTTCCGAGGGCTTTTTGACCCAGAGTCAAAACCAGAGAAACAATCTGTGCGTTTCGAAGAAGCCGTCTCTGAGGATGAAGCAATTTCCAAAGAAGCGTCAGAGGATGGTGCAATGTCAAAGATTTCAGCCAAAGACCATGTTTCAAGCGTTGCTTCTGAGAGTGATGCAATTTCAAAAGATTCCTCTGAGGACCATGTTTCAAAGGTCGCTTCAGAGGACAATGCTTCAAAAGTTGCCTTAGAGGGTGAAGCAAGTTCAAAAGATTCCTCTGAGGACAATGTTTCAAAAGATTCCTCTGAAGACAATGTTTCAAAAGTTTCCTCTGAAGACAATGTTTCAAAAGTTTCCTCTGAGGACAATGTTTCAAAAGTTGCCTCAGAGGTTGATGCAATTTCTAAAGATGCTGTCGTCCCAAAGACCTCCCCTCTGATGAAGGCAGGCTCTCCTTCTCGTGGATGCTTGATGAAAATGTTGGCCTTCTTGTATGAAAAACTGTGCGAGGATTTCGATGTCCACCTGTTGAAGACCTTGAAGGAGTTGATGACGTTGACTCGGAGCACGGAAGTGTTTCGAGAACTTTTGACTCTGGTGAATAAATTGGATGCGTCGGAATTTCTCCGGGAAGGATTCTTGAGATGGTTGACCAAAGCGGGAAAAAGTGTCGACTGTATCGTGGATGTCGTTTTCCTGGTCTGCCGTCTTGTTTCTGAAGATGAGGGGTTGGCTGTTTTGCATGGCTGCTGTGGAAAAAAAGATGTCAAGTTTCTGGGAAAGATTTTAAATCGAGCCAGGACGTGCTTCGATAAGGAACCTTTCCGAATTTGGCTCCAGAATCTGGAATGGATGGACGTCTTGCTGGATGCCTTGAAAGACAAGCTGTCTTCTTTTCCGAACGGAAAAGTCGACTCGCATCTGGTCAAAGAACTGCAGAGTATATTGAATTTGTGCCTCACTGATGCTGTTCTGAGAAAAATTATCACTTCAGGGGAGAGAGATCAGCAGCTCCTGCATATCATCAGAGAAGGATTCAGAAACTTGCCGGAGAACGACTTCTCGAAGGATTCGGATGTCGTGTTTTTTTCTGTCGGTGAAATCGTGCAGACTCTTCTGCGAAACGTAGAGCTTAGGCAGGCAGGTGGGGTCAGATATGATATCGTGACACTCCTGTTCTACATGTACCTGGATTTGGGGTGGAAGCGCAAACGATCGGATTTCAGGAAAGCTGCCTGGGCCGTCTGGGATGCGGCCATCTCGAATCGGAAGCTAGCCGTGGGAGAAAGTTTAATTCTGCAAATCGCACGTAAAATTCACTCTGAACTCGTGCAGCATCCTTCCAGAGAAGATTTCTTAACGCACGTGCCAGAGATCGTACGCAATCTCTCGTGCTCGCTAGAAAAGGAGATGGATCTCGACCTGGAAGACAGAGTCCTGGAAGTGGTGTTGCTTTCGGAAGAGGAATGGGACGTGGTTCGACGGGGACTGTTTGTCAGCAATTTGACTTCTCATGTAGAAAATAAAATCTTCCAGCAACTAGTGCGTGAAGGAGAGGCAGTGGTTTCGGAGGATAGAATCAAGAGCTTGATCGCCGTTTCCGAGGTCTGTGCCGATCTGTTGGCCGGGAAATGTACGAAATCGAGGGAGAATGAGTTGTTTTTTTCCAGGTTCCTCCTGGACCAGGTGTCTCATGTCCTGTGGTCCATCAGTTTCTGCACAGGAAACGGTTTCGTGACCAATGCCGTCCTGGCCGCCTCCAAGTCCGAAGAGCTGTGCAAGTGCTGCGAACACGTCCTGTCCCGCCTGCCGGCCGATCAGCTGGAGGATCTGGTGAGACTGCTCTTCGCTCGCGCGACGAATCGCAGTTGCGGTTGGCCGGCGACCTTGTCCGTGACCTTGGAGCTGCTCGAGCGGCACGGGTTCGCCGTCGGCGGTGCGGTCGGAGAGCTGCTCGGAATCGAGCACGGGGCGCGGTGGTGCGGTCGAGCTCGGGACTTGAACACGGTGCACGGGAGAATGGTGGTGCAGCTGCTCTTGCACCACCTGCCCACGGAGACGAAGTTGACCGTGCTGGAGGACACTCATGCCAAATTCAAAACGGTGGACCCTGCGTCTGACGAGAGCCACGACCTCCTGGGTGACCTGTGTTGCATCCTAGAAGATTCTGAGGTATTGACAGATTGATTGCCAGTATTATGTTCATTGAATTATTGGGTTAAGTTTTAATGTTGTTTAATCTTGAGCGTACTTGTTCTATTATTTAGTTACTGTTGTTCCTTAACGAACGCTCGTTATCAGTTTGTGTTAGGACCTTGTTCCTTTAATGAAAAAATGGCAGGTCTATAAACTTAACTTTGGAAGCCAGGTAAATGGCCTGCTGCAATGTTGCTACCTAGGTTTTTTCTGATTTTATGTGTCTTTTTTTATGGTCATTTTACTTTGATACTAAAATGTTGTTGATATTCAACTTAATGTCTTTAATCGTTCTCATAACTCATGTGCACTCTGCTAATAATATTGATTAATTGAGTAAGAGTTATATTCATGATCGGTCCTCTCTTCTCTTCCGACAGATATCGGACTCTGATTTGGGAAAGGATGTGGCCAGGAGCATATTTGCCGTGCTTCCGCTCATGGATGCCGAAAGCAACTTCCCCCTCTTCGTCTTGCAATCGACGTCCGTGCTACGGTCGGTGCTCCGTCAAACCGGCGGTTTAGATGAGGGACGCTGGCGGCTCCTGGAGAGGGTGTTCGCCGACGCGGTGGAGCAGCTGGTGGAAACCCGCCACCTGGCCGAGGGGGACCTGCTGCACCTGTACTGCGTCGCCTGTCTGGGTCTGGTCCTGTTCGAGCACGCGGCTCGATTCGCCGAGAAGTCCTACGCCCCCTTCCCGAGGGACTACAGGCCCACCCTCGACAGCTCCTTCTACGAGAACTTCGTGCTGATGTTCCTCCAACTATCTGGCGAAAAAGTCGGATATCCGCCCCTGCCTCGTGCTGTGGACAGGGTCATGGCCACCCTGCAGCAGGCCCTGCGCATCGTCCCGGGGGAGCGGATCTTCCGGTGGGCGGTCGAGGGGCGGCGGTTGGGCCCCCTGGTCGACGCCCTCTCCTCTACCCTCCCCCGCATCCAGTTCGCCGCCCACTCGCTGACGATGAAGCTCCTCCCGCTCCTGGCCACGACGGCCGTGATCGGCGAAGACGAGGAGGGGACGTTCCCCCCGGAGTTGAACCGGCTGCTGGACTTTGTGACCTTCTCCGGCGAACTGGTGACCGGCCTGCTCCGGGAGTTCCGGATCGGGGACGTCTGCGACTTCGTGCCGCTCACCGACGCGTATCAGCTGGCGGTCGGCTTCCTCCTCGCCTGGTTGGAGGTCGGTACAGTATCCTTACAGTGAAATTCATAACTGTGGCGAGACCAATGAAATTCATTAAAGCTAAATCATTGATTAATTTTCAGTCATGTCCAAATTTAAAGAGACCAGATGCCATAGAAATAAAATATAGAGTATTTTCTCATAAAGCATTTCATTTATGTATTTATCATTTAATTGTATGTCTAAATGTAATATAAAATTTGATTCCAGGATTAGGTAGGTAAAATATTCTCTGTAAAGTGAAATCAGCAGACATCTGATTGGTCGAGATCAAGAGCATAAGATTTCAACTGAGCAATCTGACCGATTTGGGCAGTTGTTTCAGCCATGCTTTTAGATTAACCATGTGTTCTGGGCTGTTCGTTAGGGATGTTTCAGGAAGAAGCTTGATTTTTAGATAAATAAAAATCGGGGGAATAATCATAATTTGGAAAATTCTAAATTGGCGAAATAATTTCCTCCTGCTCAGAAAGCTGCTGCCAATTTGATCCTCATGCTTTAGTTTTGCCTCTCAATGGAGCCTTTCATGTTAGTTAATGATTTGTTCTTATTTATTCAGCAGATTATTTCATATTTTAATTGCTTTATATAGTCATTTGATGCGATGATTTTTTTTCTCCTTTTTCATGTTTCATTAATGCTAATTTTGGCATCACTCGACAAGCAGTCAGACACTTGGTTTGACAAAACATTTTGAAAACGTGCCAATCATTTCGCACCATGATTCCCCATAAATGATTTTTATTTTATCCGAGGTTCTCGTCCTTTTAAAGTGCACCACGTAAACGACTTCATTTTTCTCGGGAGAGCTGAGAGAAGACATTCACTCGTACTTTACTTCCAGATATTCGAGTTCCTGTCGTCCTCGCCGGCCCAGCTGCGGGCCGGCCGCATCGAGTGCCTGTCCGAGCGGAAGCTCCTCCCGGCCCTCTTCTCCGACGTGTTCCGCCTCCTGCCCGACGACCCGGAGACATGCGTGGAGGAGGGCGGCTGCCTCTCCTCCCTGTTCCTGGCGGACTCCGCCCCCGGCCGGTTCGAGGGGCCGCCCTCACCCGGGCGGCTGCATGCTCTGGCCTGCCTGGTGTACGCCACCGCCCTGAGGAAGACCCCGGCGTGCGTCCGGACCTGGTTCAACAACCTGGACAAGCGATCGGCCGACGTCGTGACCGACTTCACCAGGAGGTATTAGTCGGTTATTTAATCGAAAAGAGTTGTGTGCCGAATTCACGGGTTGCAGCGTGACGAATGCAATTCATAAAAGCAAAATTGTTCATTTACAGTCGCCCTGATTTGCAGTATGGTGCTGTAGAGCATTATTTCATTAAAAGTTTATTTTATAATTTATCCACTAAATATGTCTTAGCTTAGTAATTAAGGTAAATATTTATTAATTTATAATTAATTTTTGTGACTAAAGAGACATCGACCGTGGCCGACGTCCGATCGGTCGAGGGCGAGATGCTCCATTTTGATGGACCGATCGTCGTCGTGATTTTGACTGTTGGTGCAGCCGTTGCTTTTGTTTAACCTTTTGTATGAGTCTAGTCTGTTCTGTAATGATGTTGCGAGAAGTAACTCGCTTTCTGTTTTTTATACGGATGCCTCACTTGCCGAGTCGATTCACTCCACAGAACGAAAAGTTATGGTGGTGTTATCCATAGGAGTGAATAGGACCTCGTGTCACATCTTCTGCCGTCTCGTGGTCAGAAATGTACTGGACCAAAACTATAATATAAATTCACATGCTGTGCGCCGATTGAGCACTGTTGAAGCAGAAATGAGGATTTTTTTATTAGAAAGTGGAGTCGGTCGATTCGGCGACCGAGGCATCCGCGTGACTGGACGTGTGAGTGAATCCAGAACTCTCCCCCCAGGTACCTGAGCGGCCTCCTGATCGTCGAGGAGCTGCGGCCGGTCTCCGGGGCGGAGGCCCGCTTCGAGGGCATGGAGGTGCGCGCCCGCCCGGGCCAGAGGGAGGTGTCCGCCAGCTACCGGGTGGACGACTGCGACATCGAGCTGTGCGTGCGCCTGCCGCCTGACTTCCCCCTGGCGCCGGTGGCCGCCGAGCGCAGGGGCCACGTGGCCGTGGCGCAGCAGGAGTGGAGGACGTGGCTCATGCAGCTCACCACCGTGCTCAACTACCAGGTGGGCGTCCATTTTGGTTCTCCTCCGAGCTCCATCGAGCCACATCGAAAATCTACCCGAATCTCGGGGAATTCTTCTCGGGTCTCGGGGATTTTTTTAATCTTTCTGATGTTCTAGGGAATTTGAAATCTTCCTTAAGGGGGGGGAAAAACGTTTACAGCGGACAAAAAGATCCATTTTTTTTTTAATGTCATAAATTGTTAGTAAAACTATTCAAGAATAGGTTGCCAAAAATTTGAGTGAAAAATTCTGATCAGTTCTGATGCTACGAGCACTTACAGTGCCTGTGGAGGTTCGAAAACTTTCACAGCATTCTTTTTGAAACTCGTTTTTTTTCTCGAAACAACTTTTTTTCAACTGGTGTGCTAGTTTTTTGTTTCAACTGGTGCAACTCTTTGAGCTAGAATGCTCAAAGAGTTCTCGACCCACTCCGAATAAAAAAATAGCGAGGTAAAATAAAACAATTTATTAAAACATTCCCAATTCTAAAACACCAGTAAAAAGGTTAAAATTAAAGCTTGTAAAATCTAAACATGGCCCACAGCTAACTCTTTGATGATATTATTAATAAAAATCTTTTTTTCAATCAAGAAATGTGAAAGAAATACATAACATTTTAATCAACCACCTCAAAAACGTGCAATTTTCAACTATTTTTATCAGAATCAGGTTCATATTGTAGGAAAATAGGTTGTTCACAGAGGAAAAAAGCGTTTCATTACAGACAAAAAAATGATGGCTTCGGTAATGCACCGGCTTCTAACTCCACTCATTCTGGTGGAAATAACAAAGGACACGGTGTACTTCAAAAGATGATAAAAATATCCTCAAAGTTTTAAAGAAAGTCTGATTATCTTTTTTTTCTGTTAAAAGAACTCGCAAGAAACAGTAAAAAATTCTGTCTCCTACACTGATTTCCCACCTTAAATCACTGGAAGTTTAGTGTACAAGGTGCACCTCTGGGAAAATCTTGAAATAAGTTAGTAAATTTTATAAACAAATGTTGTTTTTTTTGCTAATAGTAAGTTTCTGATGTCTCAATAACTTGGCGAAAATGCAATCATCAATGAAGTATTTCTATTTGATCATTCATAAAAAAAATTTTTGAACAAGGGGAATGTTGGGAATTCCAAATGATGTTATCAATTCTTTACATTTATTTTGATATATTTGGCTTTAATTAAATCCCAGTTTTTTTATTTATCTCGCAAAGTCACACATGCCGATTCAACGATTGTGACGTATTTCCCGATCTCATGTCGTGAAATGACGAAGTTCCC